>NC_134484.1:260488216-260493216 GCF_040206685.1 Ascaphus truei
GCGAGACACTCTTTCTCTACTATGGAGTAATTTTTCTCCTGGGGATTTAGTTTCCTACTTAAATAAAGGATGGGGTGCTCCTCACCTTGAGACTCCTGGGAGAGTACCGCCCCCAGCCCTACCTCAGATGCGTCGGTTTGGACTACGAACTCTTTGGAGAAGTCAGGTGTGACCAACACTGGTTGGGCACAGAGAGCTTCTTTCAGGCTTCTAAAGGCCTGTTCGGTTTCCGGGGACCACTTTACCATTAGCGGTCCTCTTGCTTTTGTGAGGTCAGTTAGTGGGGTTGCCTTAGTTGCAAAATTGGGAATAAACCTTCTATAGTACCCAATTAACCCCAAAAAGGTCCTTACTTGTTTTTTTGTAACTGGCCTTGGCCAATTTTGTATCGCCTCCACTTTGAGTGTTTGGGGTTTGAGTAAACCTCTGCCAATAGAATATCCCAGATACTTGGCCTCCTCCAGACCAATAGTGCATTTAGCGGGGTTAGCAGTTAGTCCAGCAGACCGGACTGCGTCAAGCACAGCTTGGACCTTTGGAAGGTGGGATTGCCAATCTTCACTATGGATTACCACATCATCCAGGTATGCGGCAGCATACCGAGCATGTGGTTTTAAAATTTTATCCATCATTCTTTGGAATGTGGCGGGAGCTCCATGTAAGCCAAAAGGCAGCACCCTATACTGAAAGAGGCCGTCTGGGGTTGAGAAGGCTGTCTTTTCTTTTGCCCTTTCTGTGAGGGGAACCTGCCAGTACCCTTTTGTTAGGTCTAGGGTTGTGAGATATCGGGCTTTGCCCAGTCTCTCTACAAGTTCATCTACCCTGGGCATAGGATAAGTATCAAATTTTGACACCGCGTTTAGTTTCCGGTAGTCATTACAAAACCTTGTTGTACCATCTGGCTTTGGGACTAAGACTATAGGGCTGTTCCACCCACTTTGGGATTCCTCAATTACACCTAGTTTTAGCATTTTTTTAACCTCTAAACTTATAGCCTTTCTTTTGGCCTCTGGGATTCGGTACGGTTTAAGGTTAACTCGGACCCCCGGTTCAGAGACTAGGTCATGTTCAATTACGCTAGTTCTACCTGGCCGTATAGAGAAGATTTCTTTGTTTCTTCTCACTAAATTCTGAACCTCTCTTTTCTGATGAACAGACAGGGTTTCAGCTATGCTAACCTCTGGGTCAGTTTCTTGATTCTCTGATGGACCTGGGGGTACTAGGGTTAACAAGACTTCTCTATCTTTCCAGGGCTTGAGTAGGTTTATATGGTAAATTTGCTCAGGTTTCCTCCTACCTGGCTGTCTTACCTTATAATTTACTTCTCCCACTCTTTCCAAGACCTCATATGGCCCATGCCATTTAGCAAGGAATTTACTCTCCACGGTGGGAACCAGAACTAGTACCCTATCACCTGGAGAAAAAATTCTGACCCTAGCACCCTTATTATATGTATTCCTCTGTGCTTCTTGAGCTTTCTCCATGTGTTCCCTCACTATGGGTAGGACTGCAGCAATGCGGTCCTGCATCTGGGCAACATGCTCTATTACACTTCTGTAAGGGGTAACCTCGTGTTCCCAAGTCTCTTTGGCTATATCCAGTAAGCCCCTTGGGTGTCGGCCATACAATAGTTCAAACGGGGAGAAGCCTGTGGATGATTGGGGAACTTCCCTAATGGCAAATAACAGGTACGGTAACAAACAATCCCAGTTTTTCCCATCTTTATCAACCGCCCGCCGTAACATGCTCTTTAAGGTTTTATTGAACCTTTCCACTAAACCATCTGTTTGTGGATGATAGACTGAGGTTCTGAGATGCTTGATTTTTAGGAGTTTACATAGCTCTTTCGTTACTTGGGACATAAATGGTGTTCCCTGGTCAGATAGAATCTCTTTAGGAATCCCGACCCGGGAAAACAGAACTACTAACTCTTTTGCTATGTTTTTAGCTGAGGTGCTACGTAGGGGAACTGCCTCCGGATATCGGGTGGCATAATCTAATATTACCAATATATGCTGATGTCCCCTAGCAGACTTTATTAGGGGTCCTACTAGATCCATAGCAATCCGGTCAAATGGTACCTCTATTATGGGAAGGGGTACCAATGGGCTGCGGTACGCCTTGAACGGGGCGGTGATCTGACATTCTGGGCATGAGGAACAATAATTCGTAATTTCTGCCAGAACCCCAGGCCAATAGAAGCTTCGGAGAACCTTTTCTTTTGTCTTTTCCACCCCTAGGTGTCCCCCCAATGGATGACTATGTGCGAGGTGTAATACTACGTTACGGAATGTCTGTGGTACCAACAATTGTTTAGTTGTAACTGATTTCCTTTTATCAACCCGATATACTAGGTCGTTCTCTACCTCGAAGTAGGGGTAAGCAAGTGACCTATCTGGTTGGCCAGGAGTACTATTCTGGTCCCGTATATTTCCCCTTGCTACCGCTAATGTGGGGTCCTCCCACTGGGCCTTCTTAAAACTCCCAGGACTGACCTCTAGGTCAGCGAGGGTCTTATCCGGTTCTGGGGTGGTAAGTGTCTGCTCAACATCTTGATTTGGGGTATTCCCTACCAAAGTAGTGATGGGGAAGGGAATTTCACAGCACTCCTCCTTTTCCCCCTTCTTATTTGGGCCCTCGTCAACCTCCATTTCTGAAAAAGGGAAAGGATTTGTTTCTTCTAATACTTCGTTATGGTCCGCTATTGAACTCTGGGCGCTATTCTGAGCGGGGGACCACATTTTTAGAAAATGGGGAAAGTCGGTCCCTATTAACACATCATGTGCCAGTTTGGGTACAATACCCACCTTGAAATCTAAAGAACCAAACTCTGTTTCAAAAAAAACATCAACAGTGGAATATTCATGATTATCCCCATGTATACAACAAATTGCCACTCTTTGTGAACTGTTTCCCTGTTTCTTCTTAATGGGCAAGAGGTATTCGGACACTAGTGTGACCATGCTCCCAGAGTCAAGAAGTGCCCGAACCCTCTTACCATTAACCTTTACAAATGCCCACAGATGGTTATTCAAGGGGTCCTCTGGGCTAGGGCCCATACATTGGGACAACAGCGAATAAGGTTCCACGCTGTTGCATTGCATGGGCTCATCATTTAGTGGGCAGATTTTTGCTGTGTGGCCCCTCTCATGACAATTTACACATTTAGGTACATAGTCTGTGTCCCACTTAGAGCCTTTTCCCGGCTCCCCATGTTGGCTATTGCCCTTAGTGTGCGAACCACTGTTGCTTGTGCTGCGTGAAGGGGGTCGCCGCTCTTCAGCGCCCCTTAACCCCGGTACCCTTTTACCGTCTCTGGAAGAGTCCTGGAACCTCGGGTAGTGGGGTTGCTCCACGACTGTGGGTTGCGGGTGATCTTCTGCTGCATTGTACCTTTCTACGAGGGCCACAAGCTCATCCGCATTGTGGGGGTCACTCCGACTGACCCAACGGCGTAAGGCAGAGGGAAGTTTCCTCAAGAACTGGTCCATGACCAACCGTTCCACGATGTGGCTGGCTGAGTTGATCTCGGGTTGTAGCCACTTCCGGGCGAGGTGGATGAGGTCATACATCTGGCTTCGGGTGGCTTTATCCATCGTGAAGGACCATGCGTGAAACCTTTGGGCGCGAACAGCCATGGTTACGCCGAGGCGGGCGAGGATCTCGAACTTCAATTTTGCATAGACGTTAGCTTCGGCTGGCTCTAGATCAAAGTAAGCCTTCTGGGGTTCGCCGCTTAGGAAGGGTGCGATTAGACCAGCCCACTCAGCTTCTGGCCATCCCTCTCTCTGTGCCGTGCGTTCAAACGTGAGAAGATAGGCTTCCACATCATCCGAGGGTCCCATCTTCTGAAGGTAGTGGCTTGCCCTGGTCATTTTCGGAACTGGGGCTGCCGCTGCCAGTGGAAGGTTACTGATAGTCCCCCTCAGGATCTCGAGTTCCTGCTGTAAGCCCTGAGCGAACCGCTGTTGCTCCTCTCTCAGCAAGCGGTTTGTCTCTTGCTGGTTTGCATTCGCGTTTTGCAGGGCTTCATTCGTCTGTTGCTGGTTTGCATTCGCCTGTTGCTGGTTGGCATTCGCCTGTTGCTGGTTGGCATTAATCTCTTGCTGGGCTATTAGCAGCTGTTGCTGGGCTGCATTCGTCTGCTGCTGGTTTGCATTAGTTTCTTGCTGGGCTATTAACAGCTGTTGCTGGTCTTTCTGGGCAGCGACATTGCGTACCAGCGCACCCACCACGTCTTCCATCTTGTTTGCAGAGGATGAAAAAAACTTTTTTTTTTTTTTTTTTTCTTTCAAAGTTCTTCAACCCGCAGACCCCCTAGTGCTCTGCCCGCATTCTCCACCATATGTGACAAACGGCTTACTCCGGGGCTCCGTCGTTTGTCCGGGACTGTTTAGAACACGGTCTTTTAGGGTAGGTTAAATGATGAGGCGTCACGTACTGTTCCTTTAAACAGGCTATGCCTGGTTTATTCAGTCCCAGGCACTGAGACTGCCACAGTGCATACAACAGAAAACAGATCAAAACAAAAGCTGCTCACCTGAGCGATAACTTAACTTAGATATCCCTGACTCAGGGTTGGAAGTGGCTTTTCCACTCCCAACAACAAAACAAGGTACTTTTGCAGTCTTACACAAATGAACAGAAAGATTGAACCTGTTTGGGGAAGAGGCTTCTCCCCTCTGTAGTTCAGCAGCCTTCCAGCCTCCTGGCTCTTGTGGAGAGACCAGAGCAAACAGGAAATCAGTCTTTCATACCTGATTCCTAATTAGCATGACAGGTGACAGAAATCAGGCAGCAGACAAACTCTGGTCTGGATCTCTCATCCCTCAGTTCCAGCGCTTGCCAAACTGTGGGATGGAGTGTATGTATTATAAGGCTGCACTCCCAGGCCAAACAGGATAGAAACTGTCTAGTATCCTGGGAGCCCTATATACGGAATTTATTACCATCCCCTGGTTTCTGTCACACACACACACACACACACACACACACACACA
>NC_134484.1:260560716-260582452 GCF_040206685.1 Ascaphus truei
GTTTAGAGTCACGTTATAAAAAAATTCTTTATTCATAAAATATACAAAACGCAACATCTCCTTTATTAAAGAACGGCAAGTCAAAACATTTACAGTGCGATGGTGTGCAAAACAGTCAGTCAGGCCTGCACCACTACAGTCCTCGAGGGCAGCAAACAGGCCCGGTTTTCAGGGTAACCTTTGAAAACCGGGCCTGTTGTGCGGCCCTCGGGGACTGGAATTGTGCAGGTCTTGTGTACAGTAAATACAAACATTTTTTTATTAATACAAGTTAAAACACACAACATCTCCTTTATTTAAGTACAGCAGGTCAAAACATGTACAGTACAGTTCAACACAACAGTATGGTCTTACCTGTGATTAAAAAAAATTCTTTATTCATAAAATATACAAAACGCAACATCTCCTTTATTAAAGAACGGCAAGTCAAAACATTTACAGTGCGATGGTGTGCAAAACAGTCAGTCAGGCCTGCACCACTACAGTCCCCGAGGGCCGCAAACAGGCCCGGTTTTCAGGGTAACCTTTGAAAACCGGGCCTGTTCGCGGCCCTCGGGGACTGGAACAAAATATTTACAAAACATTTACAACAGTTGAACACTCACTCAAATCCATACCCCACCAGATTGTCCTTCCATGGCCGATGCATTGCATGGCGCAAAACGCCATTAATGCAGTCTCGAACGCCTTTCATTACAGGATCTGTAATTGAAAAATAGCGCAGCAATTCAGCCAGAATGGTCTTTCTTAAATTGTCAGGAAGCGCCTTTTTTAGGCGATTTCCTTTGTAGTTCACTTTGAAGGCCCAGTCGCAGTACATCAAGTAGGACACTGTGAGGATTCAGGGATCGCGGCATCCGCGCACTGGTCCCCCTTCTCCTGCGGTTACTCCCGCTACCGTGGCGCGCGCCTCTCGCTGGCGTCACTCACCTTTGGCGGTCCTGGGGGTTCCCCGCCGTGCTCTGCGTCCTCGGATGCCCGCGGGGTCTGCAGTCCCACATGCGGCCGCCGTGTTCCCCAGCCGCGCGCCTGAACAGCGCGCGCCGGGTGAGGTTAATTTATTCACTGCTCTTGCAGTGAAGACCCACCTCCAGCACACCAAGAGGACCTCCTACCAAGACAAGAGTCCTCACCTGCCTGCCAATCAAGGGGACCTATCCAGGATAGCTCCACGCAGTCCTCCAGGCCTGCCCCCACCTCTGATTGGCCAGTCACACTTTATAATGCCAGTTCTTCCTCTTACTCATTGCTCGACATAGTTTTCACTTGGATTACTACTCTGGCGTTTTCTCTCTCATTCTCTCAGGTTACGACTTGGCTTGGCGGACGTCTCTCTCTGGCTCTAGACCCCTGCTTGGACAAACGACCTTCCGGAATTCTCCAATCCCAGACTTTGGCTAACGGCAACGACAACGGCATTTCTACACCGGTACCAGCAAGTATTGCTAGCTAAATACACCTGGCCTGGCAACGCCGAAATCACCACACTCCGGACACACTCCCTTTGCTGCGGGTGCGTGCTTCTATACGTTCCTCACCTCAGTGAAAGGAACGGGTCTGGTCTGCGGGCAGCACCGGCGTAACATTATGTCGAGCCCACAAGACGCAGACCAGACTGTGGACTCTATGATGACGGCCATGTACCAACAAATACAGGCGTTAACGGATCAAGTGGCTCTCCTCTCCCAACAGGTATCGGACCGCCCTTTACAGGCTCCGCCTGCGGCTGCACCCCCAGCGCAGCCTGACTTATCTTCCACTTCATTTTCAGTTCCGAAGATTCCGGCTCCAAGGCCCTACGCAGGGGATCCACACGCCTGTCGTGGCTTTCTCAACCAGTGCGAGATCCAGTTCGAGATGGCTCCCCAGTTGTATGCTACTGGCCGGAAAAAGGTAGCTTACGTATATAGTCTGCTCACAGGTAATGCACTGGCATGGGCCTCTCCGATCTGGGAACTACGCCCTGATATTACCCGCGATTACGCGGCCTTCAGACGGGACTTTCGACAGGTTTTTGATATCCCCGCACGTCAAGAGACTGCTTCTGATACCCTGCTAGAGCTTACACAGGGACGTCGGCCTGTGGGTCAATACGCCTTGGAATTCAGAACTGTAGCAGCTGAGACTCATTGGGGTCAGGAGGCTTTAGTCGCCGTCTTCTGGAAAGGTCTATCGGAGTCTCTGAAGGATGAACTTGCTTCCCACACCAGGCCAGAGTTACTGGAGGATCTCATCACCCTGGCTACTCGTATGGATCAGCGCCTTCAGGTACGCCGCGCTCAGCGTCAGCTTCCCCGGGCTACGCCTTTCCGTGCTTCCTTTTCCAGGTTCTCTACTAACCAGCGACCCGTCGTATCCCCGTTACCGGCGCTGGAGGCTCCAGAGCCGATGCAACTTGGAGTTCAGCAACCTCGGGTACCGTCACGACAACTTCGCTCTACTGGGGAATCGTGCCATCATTGCGGAGCTTCTGAGCAGCGTACCCGTAACCATCCTCCATCTCCGGGAAACGACTAAGCCCAGTGAGTACGAAGGGGCGCTCTCTGGGTACTGAATCTCCTTGTCCCCCTCCCAGAAGGGAACTTCCCAAAAGATTGACTATTCCCGTCTCCCTTTCAGGACCGACTTTCCACACCTCCACTGCTGCATTTATCGATTCCGGCGCAGGAGGGAATTTCATAGATCAAACCTTTTCTGAGCAAAATCAAATTCCGCTTTCCAGGAAGGACTCTCCCGTTGCCTTGGTCGGGATTGATAATCGACCTCTCACCCCGGCTTATATCTCCTTAGAGACCGGACCTATCACCCTTTCTACTCATTCTCACAAAGAGACTCTGGGTTTTGATGTTATTCATGCCCCAGGAACACCTATCACGCTTGGCTTGCCCTGGTTACAGAAGCATAATCCACTCATCGATTGGGTTTCTCCTAACCCTATTAACTGGAGGTCAAGGTCAGAGAAACCTTTTTCCTCTATCAAGCAACCATCCTTTCTATTAGCCAACACATCAAGTTCTCGGAGGGAGTTACCTTCTGCATACGCCGAATTCTTGGACGTTTTCAGCAAGGCTCAGTCTGAACTTCTACCTCCTCATTGTTCCTACGATTGTCCGATTGATCTGGTACCTGGTTATACCTTGCCTAAAGCCAAATCTTATCCTCTCTCGTTGCCCGAGACCAAAGCTATGGACGAATATATTCGTGAGAATCTTAAGCGGGGCTTCATACGTCATTCCAATTCTCCTGCGGGGGCTGGATTCTTCTTTGTCAAAAAGAAAGATGGTACTCTCAGACCATGTATTGATTACCGGGGTCTGAACCATATCACGGTGAAGAATCGTTATCCACTCCCACTCATCTCCGAACTCTTTGATAGACTTCAGGGGGCCAATCTCTTTACTAAACTGGATCTCCGTGGGGCATACAACCTCATCCGCATCCGGGAGGGCGATGAATGGAAGACTGCCTTCAACACCCGTAGCGGACACTACGAATATCTAGTGATGCCCTTCGGGTTATGCAACGCACCGGCAGTTTTTCAGGACTTCATCAATGACATCTTTCGAGACGTTCTTAATATATTTGTCATTGTATACCTGGATGACATCCTTATTTTTTCTCAAAACTTACAGGATCATATCATCCATACGAAGTTTGTGCTTTCACGCCTCCGCGAGAACCGGTTGTTTGCTAAAATGGAGAAATGCATTTTTCATCAGTCTACCACTTCTTTTCTCGGATACATCATCTCCAACAAAGGTTTGGCCATCGACCCAGAGAAGCTAAAGGCCGTCGTGGATTGGCCACAACCCAATTCCCTCAAATCTGTTCAACGGTTTTTGGGTTTTTCTAATTATTACCGGAAGTTTATCCGCAACTTTTCTACCATTGTTGCTCCTATCACGGCACTGACCAAAAAAGGTGCAGACCCTTCATCTTGGTCTCCAGAAGCGGTCACGGCATTTGAGACACTGAAACAAACTTTTGTCTCTGCTCCCATCCTTCGACACCCTAACACGAATTTCCCCTTCACCTTAGAGGTTGACGCTTCGGACTGTGGGGCTGGGGCGGTTCTGTCGCAGAAATTTTCTTCCCAGGATAAACTTCATCCTTGCGGGTTTTTCTCCAAAAGATTTTCATCGGCAGAGAGGAATTATGACGTGGGCAATAGGGAACTTTTGGCCGTCAAGATGGCTCTTCAAGAATGGAGACATCTTCTGGAGGGGTCAAAAGAGCCATTCACCATTCTTACGGACCATAAGAACTTATTATACATTGAGAATGCCCGTCGCTTAGGTCCTCGCCAAGCTCGCTGGTCGTTATTTTTCTCTAGATTCAATTTTGTTCTCTCATACATTCCCGGCACTAAGAACGTCAAGGCGGATGCTCTCTCCCGGCAATACTCTTCTGAAGAGAGATCAGAGAAAACCACTGAGTCCATCCTCCCTAAACAAAGAATCTTAGCAGCTGTGGCATTCAAGAATCTTGAGAGGATCATCAAGTCTCAAGAGAACCTCCCGTCCGGTCTTGTGGTTCCTAAAGACTCTTTGTATGTGGAACCCAAATTTATCCCTGAAATACTGGACTGGGGACACGCCGTCCGTTCGGCAGGGCATCCTGGATTCAAGAAAACCTTGGACCTCATCCGTCGTACCTTTTGGTGGCCCAATATGGTTAAAACCATTCTGGAATTTACACGGTCCTGTCCGGTATGTGCGCGTAACAAGATTCCTCGTCAGAAACCTCAGGGTCTTCTCTTACCTTTACCTATTCCGGAGCGTCCCTGGTCCCACATTTCGATGGATTTTATTGTGGAGTTGCCTAGGTCGAATGGCATGAATACCATTCTTGTGGTAGTGGATCGGTTTTCCAAGATGGCACACTTTATCCCTCTCAAAGGATTACCCTCCTCACCCGCCCTTGCGGATATTTTTGCCAAAGAGATTTTCCGGATCCATGGGATTCCCACATCCATCGTGTCCGATCGGGGTTCCCAGTTCGTCTCCAAGTTCTGGAGAAATTTCACCAAGAGACTAGGTATCTCGTCTTCCTTTTCTTCTGGATATCACCCTCAATCCAACGGACAGACCGAGAGGGTTAATAAATCCCTTGAGAAATACTTAAGGTGCTTCGTCTCTAATTCTCAGGATGACTGGGCAGAATTACTTACCTGGGCTGAGTACGCATTCAATTCTTCCAGGAATGAGTCCACTCACGAGACCCCCTTCTTTATCAACTACGGATTCCATCCGGCTCGCCTACCTATTACTAAAGAATCCTCTGGGGTACCAGCCGTGGACGAACATATTGCTCTCCTACAAGACTCTTGGTCCAGAATACAATCTGCATTACAAAAGGCATCCTTGACATCTAAGAATCAGGCTGATCGTCACCGTCGTCCGGCACCCAAATACAAACCCGGGGACAAGGTTTGGCTATCATCCAAGAACATCCGTCTCAAAACGCCTTCCCTCAAATTGGCTCCTAGGTTCCTGGGTCCCTTTTCCATTTTGGAGCAGGTTAATCCGGTTTCTTTTCGACTCCAACTTCCTCAAAGCATGAGAATTCCGAATGTCTTTCACACCTCACTTCTCAAACCTTTTATCTCCAGTAGCCTCTTTCCGGATCACACTTCTAAACCAGATCCTGTGATGGTACAGGGTAACGAAGAGTATGAAATACAGGCTCTACTGGATTCCCGTCTTTCAAGAGGTAAAATCCACTTCTTGGTCCACTGGAGAGGTTTTGGACCCGAAGAGAGGTCATGGGTACCCCTGAAAGATATTCATGCTCCAGAACTCCTCAAACGCTTTCGAAAGAAGTTTCCATCAAAACCATGGAAGGATCGTCCTGAGGCCGATCCTGAAGGGGGGAGTACTGTGAGGATTCAGGGATCGCGGCATCCGCGCCCTGGTCCCCCTTCTTCTGCGGTTACTCCCGCTACCGTGGCGCGCGCCTCTCGCTGGCGTCACTCACCTTCGGCGGTCCTGGGGGTCCCCGCCGTGCTCTGCATCCTCGGATGCCCGCGGGGTCTGCAGTCCCACATGCGGCCGCCGTGTTCCCCAGCCGCGCGCCTGAACAGCGCGCGCCGGGTGAGGTTAATTTATTCACTGCTCTTGCAGTGAAGACCCACCTCCAGCACACCAAGAGGACCTCCTACCAAGACAAGAGTCCTCACCTGCCTGCCAATCAAGGGGACCTATCCAGGATAGCTCCACGCAGTCCTCCAGGCCTGCCCCCACCTCTGATTGGCCAGTCACACTTTATAATGCCAGTTCTTCCTTACTCATTGCTCGACATAGTTTTCACTTGGATTACTACTCTGGCGTTTTCTCTCTCATTCTCTCAGGTTACGACTTGGCTTGGCGGACGTCTCTCTCTGGCTCTAGACCCCTGCTTGGACAAACGACCTTCCGGAATTCTCCAATCCCAGACTTTGGCTAACGGCAACGACAACGGCATTTCTACACCGGTACCGGCAAGTATTGCTAGCTAAATACACCTGGCCTGGCAACGCCAAAATCACCACACTCCGGACACGCTCCCTTTGCTGCGGGTGCGTGCTTCTATACGTTCCTCACCTCAGTGAAAGGAACGGGTCTGGTCTGCGGGCAGCACCGGCGTAACAGACACGTGGTGCTTAAAAAGTAACAAGGCATACTTGTGAGGTACACCAGCACTCATCACCCTATACTTCTCCCTGAGTGCCGCTGGCAGATCGCGCAGGATGTCAGGCACCGTATCGATGTGAGCAGGTGTGCTTGTGGTGGCGGGTGAGGGTAGGTTGTCTGGGAGGAAGCTTTCCTCCTGTCTTGGTCGCCGTGTTGTCTCCTGGCATGGTCTTGACGGGGTTGTCATGTCCTCCTCAACAGCATACATGTACACAAAATCTTCTTGGGTAGGGGGTGCGCTTGGTTGTGGAAGGTGGTCGATGCTCCCATTCATCACATCCATGCCACCCTCCAGGGGCATGAACGCAGAGCAAATGATGTATCCCCGCTATGTTAGCCTCTATCTTCTCCATCCGTCGATCCATCCGTTGATCCATATTTAGCATCCGTTGCTCCATATTTAGCATGGTCTCCAGAAGCAGAACTATCTTTGCCAGCACAATAGAGTTCCCGGGGATATCCACATTTATCCCATTCAGCATCCGGTCTAATGAGCTGCTTTTTGTGCATGGCGTGCTGTGGACATCTGGGTGGATGGGTGCTATGGAGGATCAGATGGGGGTTCCATGGAGAGAAGGGCAGCATCGTCGAAGAAGGGTGGAGGTGACCTGTGGATATCCGGAAGAGGAGAAGCGGCAATGTCGTCGAAGAGGGATGGAGAAAGAGACCTCTGGATTTCCGGGCGAGAAGCGGCAGAGTCGTCTAAGCGCAAAGGAGAAAGTGAACCGTGGATTTCAGGGGCATCAGCGGCAGCGTCGTCGAATAGAACTGGCGAAGATGGCCTGTGGGTTCCGGGAGGGCAGCGGCAGCATCGAGGACGAGTAGTGGAGAAGACAGGCTGAAGATTTCCGGGACAGCGGCGGCAGAGTCGTCGAAGCATATTGGAGGAAGTGGATTGCGGGTTCGAGGGGTTGGCTGCCATTTGTTTTGCGTGGAGTGTACATCACCGTATTTCTTCTTGACATAGTAAGGCTGACGTCTATTAAATCCATTAGCCTTTGGGGTCAGCAGAAGGTTTTCTTTATTGGCCTTAGCCTGTCGCTTTGGCCTTGGCGTGGAAACGGCTGCCGCCTTTTGCTTTTTCTGCATGACAGGCACGGCAGAGGCGAGTGGGTTCCTGCGTCCATAGAATCAGGGTTGATCTATGGAAGCAGATGGCATAATGTAGTATCTGGACAAGGGAAAGTTCAGATAAAGATCATCGAGTGGTGGGCTATGCAAAGTGTGTAACCTTTTATGCATGGCGACGAGGTACAGGTGTTGAAAGTGGGTGTACTCTAATGTGAGTCATTACCGTATAAATACACCATCCATTTTGTGGATTCACTGCACATTGAATACACATCGACTAAACATCGAATATACATTCTTGTGTTTGTATTTCTTTCTACTCGCAGCAATGCCTGTTAAAAAGATTTCCAAGGCGCTCCGCATGCGAATTAAGGCGATGTACACGAGCGGAAACCGAATTGCTGCTATCCAACGCTGGTTAGCTACTTCTGGCAAAGTTGTGCCAGCAACCACCGTGAGTTATCATGCACACGGAAAAACCAGAGAACACAAAAGGGCACAAAGGGTAACTAACGCGTAAGTATATTTATATAACTTAATTTTTTTTTTAAATATAAAATATTGTACAGTAGATCTAATTTTATAGTTACTTTGGTTGATTTATATTACAGTACAACAGTATATATATTTTTTATATTGATGCATATTAATAGAACAATATATTGTGTACTGTAGATCTACTGTGTCTAATATTTTTGTGATTTCGGTAGATTTATATTACAACAGTATATATATTTTTTATATTGCTGCATATTAATAGAACAATATCTCATTGTATACTATTTTTACACCAAATGATGTGCTGTGCTTGTGGCCTACTGCACTGTAACTTACCGGATTGTTTTTCTTTACATTGTAGGGAGACAACTCTTCTGGTCGACAGAATAAGTGAGGAGAATGATGAGAAGAGTGCATTAATGGTCAAATACACTCTGCAGGAAAATCACAATCTGACTATATCCGAGACCAGCATAAAGAAGATGAGATGCAGAATTGGATGGAAATATGGACGTGTGAGGTTAGTACTGGACAGTACAGGAGGTGAAATTGTTGTTTAGGAAACTGTACTTTACCGCTAAAATTATTTATTCCTTGTTATTACAGAGCGTACCCCATGATAAGGGACGTAAACAAAATCAAAAGAGTGGTCCAGGCCCAGGCATGGATCGACAGTGGGGAAACTTTCCAGGATTGCCTCTTCACTGACGAGTCTACTGTATCGCTGGAGAGATTTGCCACCTTTGCATTCCACAAAAAAGATTGCATATCTACTGTATGAAGCCGCGGCCAAAACACCCCGTGAAGATGCATGTGTGGGGTGCCATCTCTAGGCGTGGACCTGGATGCATTGTCATCTTTGAAGGTAAAATATATAAAATATTATGTAGCCTTATGCACTGTACTGTACTAGTGTAGCCTTATGCACTGTACTGTACTATTGTGCAGTTTTTTGAGCACTTTTCTTTTCTTGTTATAGGAATCATGAATAAAGCTTTCTTCCAAGACAAAATTGTGCCTGAGATAGTGGAATACATCACACGCGAGTTCCCGGATGGTCACCGTTTCTACCACGACAACGAACCGAAGCACACCGCATCAACAGCGCGTATCCTTGAGCGCGGTATCAACTGGGTGAAGACGCCAGCGGAGTAAGTGCGGTAACCGTGTCTCATATTTTTCCCACTGTTTTTACTGTGTACTGCATCTCTTAAACTAATTGTCCGTTTCTTCCAATGACAGATCGCCAGACTTCAATCCGATCGAAATGGTCTGGCATCAGCTGAAGGACCATATCCGGAAAGTGGTGAAACCCTCCAAAAAGAATGAGTTGGCGAAAGGCATACTGAGTTTTTGGAACGATGTACTCACTGTGGAACTCTGCAATAAATATATTGACCATATTGCGACTGTGTTGCCCATTGTGATCGCGCGTAATGGGCAAGCATCAGGAAAGTAGTACTGTACTGTAGTATTGTAAGTACTGTATGATACAGGTAAGTATGGCACAGATTTTTTCTTTCCTAATAGTCAGAGTATACAGTAGTTCCAGTATAGACTAGTTTGACAGTACTAACTGCATACACAATGCCATAATGCCATAATACAGTATGCACCTACAGTACAGTAACTGCTCAATTTATTTATTTCCATAGAAAGCAGCACCATCCATCTGGTTACATAGTATTTAACAGTAGTCAGAGTATACAGTAGTTCCAGTATAGAATAGTTTGACAGTACTAACTGCCTACTGTAGTCCAATGTGGAGTAGCTATACAGTACACAATGCCATAATACAATATGCACCTAACTGCTCAATTTTTTTCTTTCCAGAGAAAGCAGCACCAGCCATCTACTGTAGTACTACACATCACACAATGCCATAATACAGTACGCACATAACAGCACTAATTTTTTGTTTTCTTGTCTTTTCAGGAAAAAAAGATGGACTGGGGGAGAGGGTGTGTGTTGTGTATAGTCTAATCTGTTTGTACAGTCAAGTGTACAGTATATAAACAGAAGTAATGATGTACACAAAACCTCTCCTCTCTCAATGAACTGCTTACTGTACACAGAATGAGGAAGAAGATAAAGACGGAAAAAAATATATTACTATATATATTATAAGTGATATATTATTAAATAATATTATTATAAATGTGCATTATTCATGTTTATCCATGTTTTATGAATGTTTTATAAATGTTTATCCAATTTCAATCTGCCAGAAGAACTTAACAAAGACTGCATTATGTATTATTCATGATTATTTTTATATTTGTATTTTTTGGTTCCTGATAAAATAAAATAAATATTTATTTACATTCCTGCTAATCATAATCCTTGACAACCCCCCTGACCCCCACACCTACAGTACACCAAAGAAAAAGAATGAATGACAAAACATGAATCAGTTAATGGTTTTTTTAACTCTCAATTCTCACAATGCTGTGCAAATCAGATTTACATTTCAAATTCGAGAAGGGATTTTCCAAAGCGTTACCGTAAACAAAGCCTCAAATGGTTGGGGGGGGGGGGGGGTTGGGTGTCATGCACAGTCATCAGATAGCTCCCATCTCAAAGAGGATTACACGCAGGCGCAGTGAGGTGATTGACGCTCGGCTAGGGATGGATTAAAAACACAATGACCTAGCTTCAGAAAATTAATGACTGTGGGGGTGTCTGTCAATAAGAGTTTGAAAACCTTGAGCGAGCCTTGTGTGTGTGCGTGGGGGAGGGGGCTGCATGAAGGATTACTTTAGCTGTGCAGCAGTTAAAAGAAATTACATACAGTACAGTAATTTCAAAAGGCAGTTCATCATAATAATTTGATCCCTACACCTCCAAATACAGTACATAAAAAGAACAGAAATCAACCATGTGCAGTCAAATGCACAGGGTCGCAGTCAAAAGCTACAGCACAGATTGAATATTGCAATATCAAGATTGTTTTTGCAGACTTGTGGAGAAAATGACAATTAAAAAATTATAATAAAAATTATTATTTATTTTTTTTGGTCACTCACTCAAGCAAGCAGTGGTGGCTGAAGTTACAGGGGCATGCACATTAATCAACTAGCTCCCATTCCAAAGAGGATTACACGCAGGCGCAGTGAGGTGACTCATGCTTGGCTATGACGTATTAAGAACACAATGTCAAGCTTCAGAAAATTAATGACTGTGGAGTTTCAAATCCTTGAGTGAGCCTTGTGTGTGTTCGTGGGGGAGGGGGCTACAGGGTACATCTGCATGAAGTTCAAAGATAATGGCATACTTTAATTTCAAAAGGCAGTTCATCATAATAATATGATCCCTACACCCCCAAATACAGTACGTAAAAAGCACACAAGTCAACCATGTGCAGTCAAACGCACAGGATGGCAGTCAAAAGCTACAGCACAGATTGAATATTGTAATGCAGTATCAAGATGGTTTTTGCAGGCTTGTGGAGAAAAAAAATTAGAATAAAAATGTTTTGTTTTTTTTGGTCACTCACTCAAGCAAGCAGTGGTGGACGAAGTTACAGGCGCATGCGCAATAATCACCTGCTGTGAAGCAGGAATGGGATTGAAACCAGACACACGTTCAAAGGAATGGTGTGGGAGAGATGTACAGTACTGCATTGTAGATAAGATAAGAAGTTGAAATACCCTGCAGTGCAGTTAATTATCCTGAGCGAGGGGAGAGCGCTGTATATGCCGAAATGTGACACTGTTACAGTACTGTACACGTCTATGCGTTTCAACAAGTTTCAAATGAGACATACTGTACAGTACAGCAATATACAAATTTACAATTACTGCACGCGCACACACAGACTGTGTACTGACGTAGGTTGAACCGCGAAGGTATTAGACTTCAAAGTCAACAGCTCGCACACGCCACCCTGAGTTATTACACGGCATTGCAGTATTGCAGACAGCGAGAATAAAATGCTAATATCACGAGCGCTAAAATAACGCACTCCGGACAAAAAAAAAAAAAAAGGCACCTGACCGAGATTATCTGAGAGTTGTGGATCTAGCCAATTTAGGTTAAAGGCGGCCGCCACTGTATAACCCAATAGTCAAACTGAATGAAGATAGATGCTAAGCACTCACAAATTTTTAGATGCAAGTAGGCGTGTTGGAGACACTTCTGTCTCCAAATGGAGTAGTACTGGTTGGAGTATGAAATCTATTTAAGTTGTATTTCTTCAATCTGTGTATTGCGTGATGTCATCCACTAGATACAGCATGTAGATGAAAAAAGTAACACAGCATAGTATAGTATCGTCTGATGAGACTGTAGGGCAAGTTTAACGATTTTACAGTCACATGTAGGAGGATGTAACAGGGCAGTATAGAGACACTTCTCTTTCTATTAAAAGCAGGGCTGCTTCAGAATGTGTAGTTACATTCCCACCTTTGCCAGCTCAATCAAGGATGTGTGTCCCGCCGATGTAAAAAGAAGGCTCACAATGGTGTAGTCTATCAAGATATTTAATGCAAGTACCAAAATAACAATTGCACATGCACTCACATTTTAAAGTACAATACCGGGCATGGTACGAAATTTGCAGAGCAGGATCCCCGGCGTTTTGGATACACGGTGTGGATCTCCGTCCCGAACTCCTACGTCACTACTGGTGACGACTCGTCTGAGGGTGGAGTTGAGTGGGATACACTATCACCGTAGCGCCGGTTTCTCTGCTGCAGTCAGGAACCAGATTTTACGTGTTTCGCAAATAAGCTTCTTCAGGACATATTTCCGACAGGTGTACTCTGGGTATATATAGGCAATATCCCCTTAATTGTCTAAATTGGCTCTAATGCGTTAAAGGTGATACTCACACCTCCAAAAAGCCTAATACAATTGCTTGCCTAGCAACAGATACTACATACAATAAAAGATTAAATAACGACCTAATACAAATTTAATGAAGATAATTGACAAAAATAAAAGTAATATTTTTAATCTTAGCAAAGTGGTTTTAACAGAATTTCAGACTAGTGTAATTAATAAAAGACTTACATTTGCGCCAACTAAGGGCCCAAGTAATTTTAAATTATTCATTGATGCGAATAAATTTCTCAAAAAAATTACTGTAAAAAGGCACTTTATGAATATAGAGATTGACAATAGGAATATGCAACATTCTAATAAACTGTTACCCCTCGATAGGAGAGACATAGTACCTACCCATACTCATCTTAAACCCAAGTCAACATTTTACCCGTCACCAAAAAGGACATCATCTCGAACTCTTCTAGCAGATGATACCAGAGGACTTCGATAAATTGACGAAGGATATTACACATTCTACATTTGAAAATAATTTATCTAAAAAAGAGAGGGAAGCCTTAGATAGCCTTATACACAACGACGATATAGTCATCAAACAGGCAGACAAGGGGGGGGGAGTCATCATTCTTGATAAGAGCTACTACAGTATATGGAAGAGGCACATAGAATACTAAATGATGCCAACATATGAAATATTAGGCAGAAATCCTACAAATATATTCCTGAAGGAATTAAAAATCCTTCTTATGAAAGGTAAATCACTGGATATCCTTACTGAAAAGGAATATAACTATCTGTACAATGATAAACCTAAAGTGCCACGATTTTATTTTACCCCAAAAATCCATAAAAATCTGGTCCATCCCCCAGGGAGACCCATAATTTCCGGGATAAATTCACTTACCACAAATTTGTCAGAATATATAGACTGCTTCTTGCAGAAATATGTAAAAACCATGAGGTCATATATTCGAGACACTACGGATATCATAAAATGTCTTTGACTTTATACATCTATAATACATAATGACGGATGTAAGGCCATTGAAACTATCCTTAGGAAAGATGAAGAATTAAGGGAAGACCAGGTTCTTTATTTAATTGAATGTATAATATTCATATCGAACAATAACTATTTCTGGTTCAATGAGAAATTCTATTTGCAAAAATGTGGAACGGCGATGGGGTCCAGATTTGCCCAGAGCTATGCGAACATCTTCATGGGTCAATGGGAAGATAGTACCATATGGCCTCGTGACTGAGCTCGGTGCGAGTCTGGTCCTCTATCGCCGTTTCATAGACAATATTATAATCATTTGGGTAGGCGACCAAATATCGTTAGACACTTTTTTAACTTCATTTAATTCGAATGATTTGATTTTAATCTAAAGTTCACATGTAAGACCAGCCTAGTTGAGATCGAATTCTTGGATCTCATTGTGTATGTTGAAAATTGCAGTCTCAAAACAAAAACTTATTTCAAACCAGTAGATTCCAATAATTTCATACTTGAATCTAGCTGCCATGATCCTAACTGGATTAAGAATATCCCTTATGGTCAGCTAAGGAGAATCAAACGTAACTGTACAGATAATAGTATACAGTATCTGAGGAACAATCTGACATTTTGGCGAAGAAATTCAAAGATCGAAATTATAAACAGCGTACTATCACTACAGCAAAAGAAAAAGTAGACAAATTGAGTCACAAAGAGTTGATTAGTATGATAAAAAAGACACCTACAAGAGACCAGAACTATGGTATTTCCTTTATTACAGAATATAATAGAGAAGTCCATAACATTGGGAAAATCATCCAGAGAAATTGGCATATTCTATTTAATGACCCAATATTAAAGAACAACCTACCTGAGAAACCAAGAGTAATTTTCATCAGCGCCCCGAATCTTAAGGGAAAACTTGCACCTACAACATTGAAAAGAAAGGAGGCATCCGTTGGAAACACATGGTTAGAAAAACCAAAGGGATTCTACGGCTATTTTATATGTAAAGCCTGTACGCATAAACATGCTGAGAAGCTGACATTCAAATCCAATTATAGTGGTGAAATCTTTAACATCGAACACTACATCAACTGTAAATCAGCATATGTTATTTACTTACTCGAATGTCCATGAGGACTCCAATACATTGGCAGAACTTCACGTCCACTCAGAGTAAGAGTGTTGGAACATTTGGGAAACATTAAAAAAGGTGTACTTACCCACCAAGTGTCGATACACTTCAAGACAAAACATCAATCAGATCCCAAATATCTCACATAAAAAGGCATTGAACACATCCCCACACATTAGAGGGGAGGTGACAGGCTGAATACATTAGCTAAACGCGAAACATTTTGGATACATAGAATGAACAACTTAGTTCTCAAAGGTTTAAACAAAGATATTGAAATAGGAGTGTTCATTGTATAAATATCCCCATTAGGACATACCCTTCTGCAATTATATACAGTACATCTTCCTTATTCGTGTCTTAATGATATGCTTTTATACCCCTTTTCCTTTCCCACAGAATCCACTTGCGTCTCTTATATCATTTTTAATTACTCCTTTATTATTATATTATTATTACGTTAGTATCTTCATTTAATTTGTATTAGGTCATTATTTAATCTTTTATTGTATGTAGTATCTGTTGCTAGGCAAGCAATTGTATTAGGCTTTTTGGAGGTGATACTATGTGTGAGTACCAGCTTTAACGCATTAGAGCCAATTTAGACAATAAAGGGGATATTTTGCTATACACCCAGAGTACACCTGGCGGAAATAGATTCCTGAAGAAGCTTATTTGCGAAACGCGTAGAATCTGGTTCCTAACTGCATCAGAGAAACTGGCGCTATGGTGATTGTGTATCCTGCTCAACTCCACCCACAGACGAGTCATCACCAGTAGTGACGTAGGAGTTCGGGATGGAGATCCACGCCGTGTATCCAAGACACCGGGGATCCTGCTCTGCAAATTTCTTACCATGCCCGGTATTGTACTTTAAAACGTGAGTGCATATGCAATTGTTATTTTGGTACTTGCAATAGATATCTTGTTATACTACACCAGGCCTGCCCAACTCGTAAAGTGAGAAGGGTCGAACTGCTCCAAGGAAAAAAAATTTGGGCCGCACGGGTTAAATCATCATCATCATCATCATCATCATCATCATCATATCTCCCCCAGAACCCCTCACTATCAATCTTTACGATACTCCCCATCTATCTCTCATACCCCCATCTCTCCCCCTCACCCACACAATACCCCCTCCACATCAAACACACAATACCCCCTCCACATCAAACATACAATACCCCCCTCCACATCCCCCCAGCCCATTCCATGTCAGCATCCCCCCCCCACAAGTCAGCATCCCCCCCATGTCTCTCTTCCCTCAATATGACACTCTCTCCCCCTCCCCTTAATGACACTCTCTCCCCCTCCCCTCAATATGACACACTCTACCCCTCCCCTCAATATGACTCTCCCCCTCCCCTCAATATGACACTCTCCCCCTCCCCTCAATATGACACTCTCCCCCTCCCGTCAATATGAAACTCTTTCCCCCTCCCCTCAATATGACACTCTTTCCCCCTCCCCTCAATATGACACTCTCTCCCCCCCCTGAAACTCAGATCACACCCTCCCCCTGCACCTCACATCACTCTCTCCCCCCCTGCACCTCACATCACTCTCTCCCCCGCCTGCACCTCACATCACTCTCTCCCCCCCCCCTAAACCTCACATCACTTCCCCCCCTGCCCCTTACATGTCAGCAGCCCCCTCCTCACATGTCAGCAGCCCACCCCCTCATATGTCAGCAGCCCACCCCCCCCCTCACATGTCAGAAACCCACCCCCCCCTCACATGTCAGCAGCCCCCCCCTCACATGTCAGCAGCCCACCCCCCCACCAGCCCGTTTTCACACCCACCCCCCCACCAGCCCGTTTTCACACCCACCCCCCACCAGCCCGTTTTTTTCTCACACACACACCACACACACCACACACACCACACACACCACACACCACACACACACCTCTCTTAGATCAGCTCAGCACATCCTCTCTCCCCGGTTCTAAGCCCCGCCCCCGGCATGCTCTGACCTCCCTGGCAGCCTGCTATTGAAGAAAAAAAACACACGGCTGCCGCATCCTCCTCATGCTGCTGCTGCCCCCGCGCACCGCAAACCTGGGGGCTGGGAGGGAGAGGGAGGGAGGAGGGATGAATCGCCGCCATTTTTTTAAACTTTTTTTTTTTTAATTTATTTAATTAACTGGCGCCCAGCCAGAGTCATCGCGGGCCGCACAGAGAGGCCAGACGCATGCGAGATGCCGGCCGCATGCGGCCCGCGGGCCGTATGTTGTGCAGGCCTGTACTACACCATTGTGAGCCTTCTCCTTTTTACATCGGCGGGGCACACATCCCTGATTGAGCTGGCCACGGTGGGAACGTAACTACACATTCTGAAGCAACTCTGCTCCTAATAGAGAGAGAAGTGTCTCTATACTTCCGTTACATCCTCTTACATGTGAGTGTAAAATTGTTCAACTTGCCCTACATTCTCATCAGACATCAGACGATACTATACTATGCTGTATCGATGGATGACATCACGCAATACACAGATTGAAGAAATACAATTTAATAGATTTCATACTCCACCCAGTACTACTCCAGTTGGAGACAGAAGTGTCTCCAACACGCCTACTTGCATCTAAAAATTTGTTAGTGCTTAGCATCTATCTTTGTTTTGACTATTGAGTTATACATTGTTGCACTATATTCTCCCTATTTTTATTTTTTATATATATGCTGTGGACCACTTTTGCTCCCCTCATCTGGAAGACATAGAAGACTCGTACAGATCTCGAACGGATCTATAGAGGTTTTTTTCCTTGAAGCTGCTACTCATTATTATATCACATTTTCATTTATTCACTATTGGTGGTGGTTAATGTATTACAATGGCACATAAAGATCCCCATTATTGGTTTTGTTATACTAGTAAGAGTATTATAAGAGTCCACTTTCATTTTTTCACAGTAATTCACTAGTTCACTGGGAGTGCCCGATTGAACCCCCTTCGGTTTAACAGCTTTACACAAAAGGCAGCAGCACTGCAGACAGATAGTGCATCACACACAGAACTTTTACTGTCTTTCTGTTTGAGTCCACCCTCTGCACAGCTACACAGTGAGGAGCTACCATCACACCTACCCCTCCCTGTGCCACGTTCCCATGGCTAGCGCCACCATGGGCCACGCCACCGGACACTCACCAGGACATGGGTCAGAGCCACCGGACACCTGTAAGTACAACTATCACTACGCTTACCGCTGCAGGACACCTACCGGCACTGAGACAGTCATCCATCGCTTGCGCAGGTAACAGACCGCACGCCACACGCACTGGCTAAAGGCCTACACACACCTGCAGCATGGCAGACCTCAGATCCTCACCAGACACCACGCAGGGGAGTGACAACTCAGACACAGAGACCACTGCACAACTGCAACAGGCGCAGGCAGACACAAGGCCTAAACAGATAGTCACACTGACACAAAAGGCACACGAAAAGTACGAAACTGACATTGAAGCGCACCGCGCTAAATTAAAGAAGGCCTGGCAAACAACCACACTCGGAATACGCAATGTCACCGGCACTGGCAATTTTGTACAACAGCTCGAGCAGGCAATAACTCAATTAAAGATAGATCACTCGTGTTACCAAGAGCTGTCAGAGGCATACATCACTTACTTGACCAGGGCTAACACCGGCGAAAGCCTACAAGAAAGAGACTTACAGCATAATATTGACCTGACACGTGATAGCCGTGTGCGAACCTCTAACACGGAAGCTGAGAATAAGAGAAAAGATCTTTTGCTGGAGACCGCATCACAGCGCTCCAGCACATCCAGGCGCTCATCAAGGTCAGCAAAATCAGTGCAATCCAATGTGTCTAGCGCAAGCGCAAACGTTAGCAAGGCGTGAGCCACCGCAGAGGCCGCACGGCAAGGGCCACATATGCTCAGAAAGAGGCTGTCATGAAACTAGAAAGTGCTCACATAGAAGAGGAGGAGCAGACAGCCACTGCCACCGCAGCTGCAGCCACTGTATGTAGAAAGACAGAGGTGGATGTGAACCTAGAGGCCCTAAATCAAGAGAGGGAAGCTGCTGCTGCCAAAGCCCAAGCCGAAGTCTTAGACACAGCTGCAAGACAGGATGGCGGGGAGCAACGTATAGACGGATAGCCTCAGAGTACCCGTCCAACTCACTGAAGACTATGTGAGGAGCCTCTTCAGTGTAAACACCATCTCAACACGACGAGGGCGACTCCACAGACATCGAAGACTTGCTAGGTCCACGTGGAGAAGATGCTGTTATTTCAAGGGTACACGCTACTTCGGATAGCCACAGCAAAAACAGTGATCCACACGCCAGCGTGCACACGGATGCACTACAACAGGCTCGCAATCCAGGTACACCCACACGGGAAAACACAGCCACTCACACTGACCAGCAGTCATCACACGTCCACGCCAAGGAAGAGGCAAGCGCAAGGACCCTCCCGGCAACTATATCAGAACGCGACCAACACACCGATGCCTCAAGCCTTTCAGACATGGGCAAGTACATGATCCGGCGTGACATGGTGCAAACAGAACTATCCAACTTCGACGACCATCCTGAGAATTACCGAATATTGAAGTTCACATTCAAGGTCGCTATCAAGAGCCTGGGCTTCTCCACAAGAGAAGAACTCAGCCTACTAACCAAATTGCTGGGGAAAGAATCCATAGACAGAGGATGAGACACGCACTCAATATCAATGGTAATAGAGGTGGGGTACTTAGCTGCCGGTGCGCTGGTCCTGGGGAGCTAATGTACTCCCAAATGTTCCAGTACAAAGAAGAAGAAGCAGGCACACGGTCTTACTCAAAAGGAGGTTTAATATGCCATGAAATCCAACGTTTCGGCAGTCAAATACTGCCTTTCTCAAGGTGAAGGCTACCAAACACATGAAAACAGTCAAAATATATACCACCCCACTGATACTCACCCCTCCCCATTCTGCCACATAACCAGGATGTTGACGCCCACCTGATGATGTCAGAGCTACCCTATGGCACCACCTAGTGACGTCAAACATCTAGGTCCAAATCCCTGGCAATACAGCATAGAGCTGGCTTGGAGAACTGCAGCCACAGCCACACCTCTCCCCAGACTGAACACTCCCCCATGATGACGTCAGCGTGAACCGGCCATCAGGGGGGGGGGGGAAGAGGGGGGGCATGCACCAATCAAGACTGTACTCACAGGGCCGGACAAAAATTTATCCGTCGCCATGGGATCAGTGTCAGAGCAGGGAGGAGTGAGACACTCCTATAAATCACCCTGAAAGTGTAAATAAACCACACACCAAAATATTAATAAAGCATATGTGCACAAAACTAATACAGCAATATACTATTAAAACATGTGACTGTATACTGCTAATGACATCAGTATAATCCTGCAAAGTTACAGTGAAATGCCACATAAGAATATGCAGTACATCAGTATTTAGAATATACTAGTGTGTATACCTAAGTCAGAAATGGGTACACCCAGCCAGGGGGGGGGGAAGAGGGAGGGGAAGGGGGAGGGAGGGGAATAGGGAAGGAGGGAAGGAGGGAAGGGAAGGGGAGGGAGGGAGGGGAAGGGGGAGGGAGGGGAAGGGGGAGGGAGGAAGGAGAAGGGGGAGGGGGAAAAATGGGAAAAAACACAAAAAGGATAATCTTCCTAATAGGTAAGTGCAGAGTCCATGGATGGTGCAAGATCAAATATGCCTGTATAAAGACAAAAAAAATGAATGGGGAGGGGTGAGTATCAGGGGGGTGGTATATATTTTGACTGTTTTCATGTGTTTGGTAGCCTTCACCTTGAGAAAGGCAGTATTTGAATGCCAAAATGAAAGAATCCATAGAACATGTGAAGAGACTCAGGGCAGCAAATGTGAACCACCCCCAAGTAGGTCTTGACCTAGCATGGGAAAGGCTAGAGGAGTGCTACGGTATCCCGAAGCAGTCGAAGACGCACTCTTCAAAAGAGTTGATGACTTTCCTAGAATCACAGCCAAAGACTACACAAAGTTACGAGAGCTCAGGGATCTGCTGCAGGAGCTGGAGTTTGCAAGAACAGACCAATCCCTAAAAGTTCTCAACGTCCTAGACTCAGCTCGCGGAGTGAGACCCATCTTGTAGAAGCTACCCTACAACCTCCAGGAAAGATGGACATCAGAAGGCTCCAAATACACAAGGCTCCAAATACAAAAGGGAGAAGCAAGTCGCCTTCCCTCCCTCCTCATTCTTCTTGAGCTTCATTTGCGAAGCAGCAAGGACAAGAACCGATCCCAGTTTCATCTTAGGTGCAGCAGACCCACACAAACACATCAAGCAAGAGCTACCAGAGAATGAGAGACCAGTGGCGAGATATGGTAATGCTCGAACACCCATCTCGGTCCACGGGACGGACGTGTCCCCCACGACCAAACAAGTCCTGACCAGTTGGTCGCTGAAAACAAGAAACCAAAGGACCCAAACAGGGAATGTCCCATACACAAGAAACCACACCCACTAAACAGGTGCTTTGGGTTCAGGATGAAGTCCATAGAGGAGCGCAAGAAGTTACTCGGAGAGTTTGGAGTTTGCTCAGGTGCT
>NC_134484.1:260582652-260585152 GCF_040206685.1 Ascaphus truei
TACATTGTCTAACCATTTTTTATAATGGTTGCTACCATATTGTAGGTAGCTGTTCACAGCCACAGTTTTAAAGTGTGTTCTTGTTTGAATTTTGTTTTGAAGACCCACAAATAGCTCCAGATCTAAAAATACTATAGTGTCAGGATGTATGTTATATGTAAATTTCAGCCCCATCTGGTTATCATTGAAGGATTCCAGAATCCCCTCCAGGATTCCCCTCTCACCATCCCAAATAATAAGAATATCATCTATGAAACGGCCATAGAACACCAAACCCGCCCCCAGTACAGCATCCCCCCACACATGGGTACTCTCCCACAGTCCCATATAGAGGTTAGCATAACTAGGAGCAAATTTGGCTCCCATGGCCGTTCCACAGATTTGCAAATAAAATGTTTTTTTCAAAAAGAAAGTAATTGTGATTCAAAATGAATTTAATGCATGCTAAAAGAAACAACCTTTGTGAAGAGTGCAAATTAGAATCTAATTCTAAAAAGTGACTAATTGCCTGGATACCTTTTATGTGCTCAATACAAGTGTAAAGTGAAGATACATCACAAGTAACCCAGTGAAAGGTATCCTTCCATTTGATACCGGAGATGGAATCAATGACATGCAACGTGTCCCGTATGTATGAACGTAATTTAATAACATAGGGCTGTAAATAATAATCCACATATTGGGACTCGTTGGATGTCATCGAACCAATCCCCGATACAATAGGCCTCCCTGGTGGATTCAAAGTGTCTTTGTGCAATTTAGGAATGTGATAAAAAATGGGCGTTCTAGGGTGTTTTATATATAACAATGCATAGACATCCAATCAGTTTCGTCTAAAAAACCCTCCAATATGTATTCCATGAATAAATGAACATGGTCACAGGTGTAAACAGTTAATTTATAACAGCAAACTTTCTAAATTTAATTAGAATAAAAAATATTTTCATAAACAATAATATATATAAATAACTTGTTAAAATAACATAAACAAGGGAAAGGTAAATTAAACCTAATGTGCCACTAAAAATAAATTAGAATAAAAACATAAAATAAAATGTGCGTTTCTAGTAGTGAATAGTATCATATATATTATATAAATTCAAATGGCCTATACATAAATCCATAAAAATATAAAATGCCACCAAATAATTTGCAATACATGAATAGAGAACCAATTGTAATATAGGGAGACAAAAATCAATTCTGGAGAAAAGCTCCCAAAACAATATCGATGTTATGTCCATTTGGTATCAATGTTTTCATCAAATGGATCCATTTTGTCTCCAGTCTAGATATTCTATTGATAATGTCGCCCCCTCTCCAACTGGGCTCTAAAATGTCAATACCAATACATTTGATGTCTGCAGCATTTGTGTGTGTGTATGTGTGTATGTGTGTATGTATATGTGTATGTATGTATGTATTCATACATACATATACATACACACACACACACACACACACACACACACAAATGCTGCAGACATCAAATTCAACCTGGATTCAAATTCAGGAAATTCAACTGGCCATAAATACACTGAAGGAGAAGGCCCGCAGAGCATTTTATGCAATAAGGAAACAGATGTACCACCTCAAACCACCAATAAGAATCTGGATGAAAATATTCAACAGCACCATCACACCCATCTTTCTGTATGGCAGCGAGGTTTGGGGCCCTGTAACATACCCAGACTCCACAAAATGGGATACCAGCCCAACAGAAATACTGCATCTGGAATTCTGCAAACACCTTCTCCAAGTACACAGGAGTACATCAAACAATGCATGCCGGCTGAGCGGGGCTGTTTTCCTCTACTGCTCACTGTACAGAAGAGAGCACTGACATTCTGGGCTCACCTAAACACCAGCCATCCACAGTCTTACTGCTACAGAGCAATGCAAAGCCAGGACCACCTCACTAAACCCTGTGCCATCAAACAACTTGTCCTCTCACTCGAAGGACAAAACCCCACACAGATTAACAACCTGCCGAAAAAAGAAATCAACTCAATCGCCAACGAAATGAAGAAGCAGTATGTGACAATGTGGGAAAATGATATCCAACGCTCAAGGAAGCTGGAAACCTACCACAGCCTACAGAGAGAATACACTCTGGCACCCTACCTACTGAAGGTAAAAGACCCAAAACAGAGACAGACCCTGGGCCAGTACAGAATAAGTGCCCAAAGCCTAGAAATAGAAACAGGCAGATACAGACAGAACTGGAAGCCCTGGGAAATGAGAATATGCCAAAGATGTGAGCTAGGAGAGGTAGAAGATGAAACGCACTTTCTGTTGCATTGCACACAATACTCTGAAGTGAGGAGTGCCCACCTAGAGAAACTAACTGCTGTTATCCAGAACTTTAATAATATAGTGGAGAACCAAAAAATAGCGATCCTCCTGGGAGAAGATGAAACCACAGCAGAACTGGCTGCACACTATATCAGCACCTGCCACAAGCTGAGAGACGTCCACTAACCCCCCACATCCCTGTGTG